>NC_056744.1:993665408-993695408 GCF_019279795.1 Protopterus annectens
TACTAGTGAATAAGACCAAAATATGTATGAGCTTATCTACCTGCAGAAATCAACTCATTATTTTCTGGAAAAAACCTTGAGCAATGACTTGAAGGTGTTGATTTTTCAGGTAATTGCTTTTCAGTCGATCAGTAGATCTTACCATTGCAAACCAGAGATCATGGTCATCTGCAAACAGCAAAATTAACCTTCATGTCTATAAACTGAATAGTTTCCAGAACTTGGATGCACATTGCTATCATATCCATGAAAATCAAAAACAGGAGAGAAGACAAGACACTCCCATGTTGGAATGCACTGAACTCAGCAGCAATACTATGGACAACTTTTACCCCTTAAAACAGGAACCAAATGGCACATAGTTAGTTCTAGGAGCCCATTCTGTTGTAGCTCTACTCCACTCTTATAAGATACTCAAAGGGTAAATGTTCATATTTTTTCCAAGTCCAAAAACAAATAAACAAGACACAGAAAGCACAGGCAAGCTCCCATGATCCTTTGAATATTTAGCTAAGGACAAAGTGTTGTTTCACTGTTCCACAGGCAAGACAGAAACCACATTGTTCCACTTGAATCAGAGACTTTACTGGCGATGCAGCCTTGTTTTCCAGCACCCTTACACCATTTTCCCTGGGAGTTTGAGAAGTAAAATCACTCTATAGCTGGAACACATACTTCTACCCCATTTTGAAAATGGAACCGCCATTCCAGTTTTCAACCCAGAGATGCTTTCCCAGCTTTCCTTACACTACCACTGCAAAACATATTAACAACAGTAGCCCATTTCCAGTGCCTTCAACATTCCAGAGCTCCTCCACTCCCAGAGTCCTGTCACAGTGGAATTGTTTAATTGCTGTAGTGACCTCGTCTACAGAAATGGCTTTGCACTGCCTTTATCTGGTTGTGTGTCCTTAGAGGAGAACATGTCAACCAGATTCATTAACTCTTTGGAGTATTTTCCCTTCTCTAGACAGAGTCTCCAGTTGAGATTAGTGTTCCTCTACACTTACCAAGTGCAGCATGGACAGTATTGTGGTGCCACCTCCTTAATTATCAGTTAGTTTACCAGAACCTCTTTGAGACCACCTACAAGTCATTCTCTATGCCCTAGACAAACATCAACAACACTGACGTCTGTGATTCAGTGCCTGCCACAGCTGCTGCCTTCATGTCTTGCCAGTACCTTCTTGTGACCCCCCCATACCTGCTAGCAGGGTATGGAAAGCCTCTTTCTTCAACTTGACAGCTTCATCAGTTCTGGAGTTTGCCAGCAGGATCTAGGATTACTGCTATAATAAGCACTGTCCACCTTTTAGCCACAGCTCCTTGCTGTCATCTCAACTAATGAGGTTATGCATAGGGTCTGTTGAGACTCTCCATTCACAGCTTTTGTCGGCACCCTGGAAAAGTTCAGAAGGTGGGAGTTAAGCTCTTCCTGCAGAGAAGCATCAGCTACATGCTCCCAGCAGCAGTCTCAGTACAAGTTTACATTTCCCAGGTCTGACTTGAGACATTTATCCCAACTCATCATCAACTAATTCTGGTCAGCTGACAGCTCAGTACCACTTCTGTCCAGTACATATGGCTTTAGGTCTGATGACACAAATACAAACTCAGTAAGTCACCTCTGCACAAGCTTCTCTGGTATCAGCTATCAAGTAAAGTTAAAACACCCCTGTATTTGAAAAGGATGTATTTTAATGTGCAATTCCTGACTAGAACAGAAGTCCACAAACAATTAACCACCCAGACACAGGTCAGGTAAGCCATTCCTCCTGATCATAACCCTGCAGATATTTCAAACTTTCAAAGGGGGGCACTGGAACATCCCAGTAGAACTACAGAATGAGTAGGTGTTACCCTATTAAGAACCCCACCAACAGTCTCCAAGAAGGCCAAGTACTCCGATATTCCATATAGCTTTCAAATGCATATCCACAACCAACACAGACATACAGTCACATATAACAAAGCATGGATATGCCCAGGGATACTGGAATTGTAGGATATTAACTCATTAGCACTTCTGAGCTGTGAAATTTTCACCTCAAGAAGCCTATACATATCCTCAAATGACAGCATTTTCCAAACAAATTTTAGTTAAAACAAATAAGCTAAGTAAATATAAAAATTCAAGTTAAAAAACGTAAGCTAAAAAAGTATCAACTATCTTGCAAAAAGTAAATGCTGTTAAAGATACAAACAGCAGTACAATAAGGAAAAGGTCTTTACAGGATTATAGCCACTGTCTTTACATCAAGAGTATAATATATTATAATCTACAAACAAATCTGGAATTACTTTTTTTCACTAATGCTTTACAAAGAAACTTTTCATATCCTGAAAACTGTGACGCCTATATCCTGAAAACTGTGACACCTTTACAAATAGTGTCATTGCACCTTTGTTCACCAGGCATGAGTTTTATGACAGATAGAAATTCAAATGTCAGTACTCCTTTATTGACATACAGTAATATAAAAATAATGCTTATTTCTATAACTAAGATTATAATTACCACTGTATCTCAGGATGTACAATTTGCAATACAAATAATAAAACCTTTCGTTGTCCTGAAAGCCTGAAAGGTTTTACCTGATGCCTTGCATCAGTTTGCAAGCCTGGAGGTATTGAAAATAATGCACATAAATAAATATTACAATTTGTGCATCACCTGTTTAAAGAAGCCAGCTCCAAAAAAATTGTCAGGATGCCATAAGGAACTATTGGTGTTAAAAGAAAGCATACAAAAAAGTGTTATATGCTTGACTGAGTTAAAACAGCTTACTCATTAACACGTACGAACTGTTGAGCATCACATCTCTACCAGCCAACACACTGCACTCCAGAGTATTTCATCAAAAATAACATTAAAAAACATAAGTTAAATAAATTCACGCATCCTTGTGATCAGTAAACATTAAAATGGAATAGACAGCAGTGTTATCAGTAAGCCATCTGCATTACAGTGATGATATCCAGTGCATTCACAGTTTTTATGTAAATAGTGAAATATGCTACAATGTACACAAACCTAGAATTATACTTCTCGCTGATGTCTCACAAAAAGTTTTTCATATCTTGGAAAATGTTTCTGCTGAGCTAGACTTGAAATTCCTTTCTAAATGCTTGTTTACTAAGAGGTTCACATAAATATGAATAATTATCCTCATTTGTATAATTAACAACATAAGCAACATTGAGTATCTCTCAAGATGTGCAAGTTATAGTGCAAACACCAGTGAGAGTCTTCTTCAGTACAACTTAAGATTTCACCTGATTTCATGCAAAAGCTTGTAAGTCACTTGAATGTGGAAATATTAATGACTATATAAAAATATTGCATATTTTCATAATTACTTCCAGACAATTAGTGATATTTCCAGTATACTGTAGTACTTGGACAATTACAATGTACTTTTCTGACTCTCACCATAACATTTCACACTATTAAGCAATAATGTGAAACTCTGTCAGTTATGAAACTACAAATGTAAATATGAAAATACGATGACAAACAGTGATTATCATCTCTTCTGCAGGACATCCTGGTTTAACAATCTTATTTTGTTACTTACACCTCACATTTTCTTGTTTCCTATTAGTAACGGGTAAGTCTCTTAGTTAAGATAAACTACTACTAAAAATGTTAGGATACCATAAAGAGCTATAGGAAATAAATGAAAGTATACAAAATGGTGCTATAGGCTTGAATAAGTTAACTGATGGAATGTATCCAGGTGTCTTTGCAGAGAACAGAAGGTCGTTATGACTTGTATGTGTCAAAAACTTGTAAAATAAAAATGTGATAAAATGAGAAATGAAGAAAGGGCCAGGTATAAGACCAACAGAAAAAAACACAAAATACTGCTACTACTACTATTATTAAAAACAGTAATACTACTACTAGTAAAAAAAAAAAAAAACAGGAAACAAACTGTAAATTATTCTACTAGAAAATTAAATGTAAAAAAATCTTAGGAACTAATAAGGAAACAACACAAATAATACTTCATGGGGTGGAACTGTAAACATCAAACAAGAAAATAAAAGTCCTGTAAAGCACTGAACAGAATAGACTAGTTCAAAACACCGAGCTCTTCTACTACAAAAAAAAAAAAATTGTTGCTATGTATAGTATTGAAATATTGTTTACAAAGGACTATTTTACTGTACGGAGCACCTTAAGCACAGAATCTAAATGCCTAAATATTCATCCACCAAACTGAACACACCTGTTAATGAGTCATAAGTAGTACCAATATTAATTATCTTCCTAATTTAGTTAATTTGTACATGAAAATTAGAATGCAAAAAGTTAGAACAGTCCATTTGTAACAGCGTACGTTATTTACTTGGCAGAAAAGGGAGTAACTGAAGATGTGTTATGACAACTAAGAATGTATCAAAATATATTTAAAGTCTCATTTTGCATGAGACTTTAAAATATTCATTTGTGACCTATGACTTGTACATATCTCAGGTAAAGGATCTAGACAATCAAGATAACAAAAATAAAGAAGCATGTTTTCATTTCAGCTGAATATTATGCAGCTTCACTCCTGTGTTTTTTTGTTCTTTTTTCGTTTTCTGTCAGCAAAGCCAGATGACAACTTTGAAGTAGCTTAGGATTCTAGGAAGTATGACATTGAAGGGTATAAGGAAGTATGGGATTGAAGGGTATAAGGGTGGACAGCTGCTTTAGTACTTGGACAGAACAGAGTGACTCATATTCTTTTGCATGACCATTCCCACTTCACATGCTAATTTACTATGAGCAGTAACTGGAGCATTGACCCATATGTAAATGAACAATGTGTGGCTGAACAAGTTCTACATGCTCAACTGTTCCAAAACCACAGTCTGAAAAGAAATTGCAGTGTTAATTTTAATACGTTTCACATTTTCTTAACTTTTCTTCATGTGTCACAAGGGCAGAGTAGATATATTCTGTTTGTTCCATCTTGTTTGCCTCATCGGGTGATTCAGCTTTTTTACGTTTTTTTTTTTTTTTTTTGGCATTTGCAGTTTGATTTTCCATTATGGAAATATGTTATAATCCATATTGTAGTCTGTTGCTTTCAAAGATTCCCAGTAATAGTACACTCCAAGCAATCAAACTTACAGCTATTCAGATAGTTTAGCCAGGAAAACATACAAACAAAGACATCCACATGTATCTAAACATTTTTCTTACAAGAAAATAATTACTGCAGAACTTGGCTATTGTAGGGCAGGAATACTTTTTAGTTACTAGCCGATATGGAAGTTATGCTGTCCCAGTCCCCTTCAATAAACACACATCACACTCAATGAAGTTTGATGACCTTTATTAAATTAAACATAATTTCATTACCAACATTATTTATTAATCACAAAATAAACATAGTATAGCTGATATTAATCACAGGATAAACATCCACATAACTGTTAACTAGGGCAGCGTGACCTCGCTCACCCGACCCAATAAGCAGCATCCTTACCTCCGCTCACTTATTTTACTTATGAAGCAGTGTCCCATCACTCACTACATTTACCATTTATTAAATTAAGCATCCGACCAAATAAGCAGCATCCTTACCTCCGATCACTTATTTAGCTTATCAAGCAGCATTCAACTGCTGACTTTCCTCTCCCAAGTTATTGAAATGAACATCCAACACCAGATGGAGAACAGAAGAGGGCAAGCCTGCCTCTCTTCTCCGCCCACCAGCCTGACCAGGCTGTAACTTCCAACAACTTAACTGCACCTAAAGGGCTAAGCCAAACATCATTCGGTGTATCAGTCCTCTCTGAACCAAACTAGATCCCTGTCATCAATATCCCAAAGCTCTGTCATAAGTACCCTAAGTAACCAGTTGCCAAAACAGTTGAAATTTAACCGATAATCCCTCTCCAATGCCAAAGTAATACCCATACCCTTGTATAACCACTGTAAAATCAAACATATCCTCACTTATCCTACTACCAACAGTAGTTTTGTAATTATTCCCAGGTCATTACCTGCCAAATGCACTACCAAAACACCAAAATTCCAAAATCATACGAAACAAAGCAAGCCCAGCTGCATGCCATCCTACCTAAATGCAGCATTCTTTTGCCACCTAAAGGATATAATGACCAAAATGAGATTTCCTTATCAAATAAATTAATTTTATAGTAATCCAACTATTATATCATCTATCTGTTATAAGGCAAAACATCTAATGACCAGGTAGTATTTGCTGACCAATGAACCACCCTCTTAATGACTTCAAATATCCATAAATACAATGCCCCCCAGACTGTCATCTAAGGAACCTCCATTTCCCAATGTCCCTCACAACAAAACTTATCTTGTCACTAGCCATAGTTGGTCAACCTTCACACTATCAAACCTACCCCAACACTTCAAACATATAAACCACCTGCCACGATTTAGTAAAAATCACATAACTCTGTCACCTCTACAACTATACTAATCGGAGCTAAATCCTCCCTTGTCCCGAAGTTTCACCACTCAAATACTAAAGAAAAAAAAACTTATCGTATAACCTTCACATCTGGAAAATCAAAACAAACCATGGCCTGCATCCACTAGCAACCCCAAAAATACAATGCCTTGCTTAGCCTTCAAACTTCTGCTTAAAACAACAGAAACCCATTCATCACACATAGCCACACATGCATACCTTTCAATGCTCTATCAAACCCTTCACCTACCTTAAAAATGGGCACCCAGATAACTTACCTCCTTCTGATTGCCTGCCTGCTTCTGCCAAATCCAATGAAGAACATGCTAAACTCTCAAAGTAACACAGACCACCAAAAAAAAATCTGTATAGCCTTGTCACAGGAAAACTCAAGCCCAACTACAACGCCCACAAAATCTGACCCAACATCACATTGCTGTGACTCCATCCCACCTGTGGACAACCCCAAACTCCCCATAAACAATCCCCAAACCTGCTTTACCCTGCCCCTGAAATACCTTATCCTCACCTGCCCCCACACTACTCCCAAACCATACCAACTCTGACGTGCCATAATGTACACCTAATAAAGGATTACCTGCGACCTCATTGTATGCCACTTCAGTGACCCAGCATCCACCCCGGCAGAAACAATCACCTTTCAAATCCACCTCCTTCACGCCACCGACTGATCCCCACTTTGCACTCCTCCATCTACAACCTCATTGTCTACCACTCAAGTAGCCAGAACATCCACCACAGTAGAATTAATTGAGCTTCAAGTCCACTTCCTGCAGGCCACCAGCAGATGCAAACTCTGCACTTCCCATCTGCAAAAGAAAAGAAAACTTTAAACCATCTGCACCAACAAAACCAAAACTTCTTAATGACAACATTAAATGCTGCCAAGAGCCTGCCTTGTTTATCAACTGAACAACCACTAGATTCCCTCGCATCCCCTATCCCCAATAACATGGCACTCCCTTATCCCTCAGCAACCTTTTCCCAGCCAGGGGGCAAACCTACTGAAGCAACATTAGCATTATGACACAAATAATAACTGAAACTATACATTTAAATTACATCTATTAAAACAAAGAAAATGAAGTGAGCTACCAACTTAAGTATCTCACTACAACAGTTGAGGGATAACTTAAATATCAAAATAACTGGGTGCCTCATGATTTCACACCAAATCAATTACAGTGCTATATGTGTCAGGTTAATTTATATCGTAGAAACCACCTGAAGAGCATTTTTTAGGCAAGCAGTGCAAGAACATCCCAATGAACTCACACTTACATAAATTGCAAATTTAAACTACATACCTGTCTGTTAGACCATGTGGCCGTTGCGGCTTCTCCCATGTGCTGCTTTGTTTTACAAGTGACTCCAACAGTGACATGTGTAACAGCAATACAACTGAAGGTGCTTAAACAAAAAGGTAAACTACATCCCCACATTCATACCTCCAAGGTCTACCTCATTTCAAGGAACATTCCTCAGAGGTCATAAAACTTCATGTTCCCCAAAATTCCACATTGAAAAAGAGTGTCATCCAGTGTCAGCAATCTAAATGATGTGAATGGTAAATAGAACAGAACCATAATATGCATTAAAGACCTATTCTACGAGTAAAAATATCACATTCAGCCATCCTATGCTTCTTAGCTACAGTAGTTATCATGCCTTTAGTAAGTGTTCCCCATTTTGTCCATTTATTCCAAGTAATGTCATTCTCAACCTTGATGAACTGAACTCAATGGTAAAACAGCACCCCCATACATCTACAATAAGGAGCAGGGCAGATTACAATGCAAAGGCTGGCCCAACTACAATGTTGTGTCAAAAGACGATAGCATCTATACCATACCTCTCAATCTCTTAGTGCCAGAAACCAGGACAAAGCCCAACAAAATGGGGGGGACAAAGGCCCAAAACCAAGGACATACTTCAAACTTTGTCCCAGAAAACATAAGTAGTCAGGATAACAAGGCTTGTATCAACAAGCATCTCCTGAAGAAACCTAACTCTGAAACTCCACTGTATATCCCCCTCTAGTGACTTAAATCACCACACCATTTCTGTGCCCCGCCCCACAGAGAACTACAAACTTCATGACGAATAGACTAAAAACGAGGCACAAATCTAGACACTATGAAAGGCATGATCTCTTCCTCAGCACCTGTTCTATTTTAGCTGACTGTCTTAATCTGTCTCTGTCCTTACACTCTATTAAATTACTGATGAACTTGATTCACACATGCTCCACCCCCCAGCAACTCCAACTCCTCTCCAACAACTTCCAGCTCAACTGTGCATGAATGTTATTCATGGGTATGAAACAGCCCACGATTGAAACCCTGAATAAACCAGATTCTCCACAGCAACCCCCAACAGTAAGGACACAAGTCCAACCTGACCAGCAAAAGACCACAAAACCAACAACTCGAATAAATGTCACAAAACAAACCACAAGCCACTGCAAACACGAATAACCACCTAGTAATCTGCAAGAACAAAAAGGCCTTGTATTACCATGCAGACTAAAAGACAGGAAGTCACGGCAAACATTCAGAAGACCCCAAGTTTTATGAGGAGCCAACTTTAGATATAATGACCAAACTATGAGGCAAATCTGGACACTGAGAAAATCCGTATTGTTGTCAGTACACTGCCACCCTCCCCTTAACCACACCTCTCAACTTCTTAAAGCAAGAAATCTGGCCAAAGCCACAAATAACGAGGGGACAAAAATCCCAAAATTGAAACACTTTTTAAATATAGCTCTTACAAACTTAGAAAGTTAATAGAATAACATGTATTGAATTAGCATGAATTTATTAAGGATATGCCACCTGAAACTCAAAAAAAATGTTTTGGACCATTATCTCAGATTTCAGTTTCCAAAGATCTGTCAGTGATTGGCCACAAAACCACAAATCTTTGTCAAAGACTGGACATTCTGTGAAAATCTAGACAGTTGAGTGGTATGCATAATGGCACACCCATGCGAAGAAGCCATCATTACTCGTGGATGCCTTGCAGCCCGTGAAAATATCTTAAACCAAGATAACAGCTTGGCCAACCTCCCCAACACTGGACCACCAAGAACACCCATATCAGCACTGAAATCCTCCACAATCAACCTCTGTGAATGTCACTAAGACAGAGCTGCATGCAGACAATAGGAACCCCTTACCATAACTTCCTGAAAACTAAACAACCCCTAGATAATGACCATTTTTCTCATTAGTTCCAGTACTACTTCAGCACAGAGCCACACCAAAGGAAAATAACTGTTCATATTCATAGACTGAGCATGCACACCATGGCTGCAGTCACCCATCTCTATGGCAGCTATTCACTCCATCACACTTTATGTTCCATCCCCCCTCCTTTTCCTTTCTTGTCACATATTCCCTGTTGTAGTGCTTGCTGAACTCACACCTTGAGTCTACTAGTTAAACAGTTCTTACCCTCACTGCACATGCATAGCAGCAAAACTTCTTTCACAGCTTGTTCCCCGGCCTATGAACAAGCCCATAGCCTCTTCAATGACCAACTGCTCAGCACAAACGAAACCCCAAACCACACACATACAGCTGTGCATTTTATTTCCTCTCTGCTACTCACCGATGCACACAACACAATGGCCACTGCTACTCTCAACAGACTGACTTCCTTCACTTTCCATGTTGGTTTATTCATTTCTGAAACAACGTACCTTATATTTTAAATTTTGAGCACAAAATTAGTACATCTGCTTATGTGATGAAACAGAACTCAGCTTGCTTTCTTGAAATCAACAACACTTGAGAATAAAGTTCCCTGTATTGAGAATTGCTACTTTTAAAGTCATAAAAACATATTTAACTTATAAATTTAATGAAAATAGTAATTGTCGAGTCCATTGAGATCTTAATTAATAAGTTTCCCACCATGAGATGACTTCATCAGCGTCTCCATCCCTTTGAGTTACTTCGCTGTAATGTGAACGTACATAGCCTGCTATAATGAGATACCGCTGTAACACACTAATCTCAGCAGGAAATACACTGCTGTGAAATATAAAGCAGTTAACTATAGTGTTTAAATTGTAAACCCGTCTAACTTGAAAATCTTCCCTATCTGAATTGTTAAGACACTTCACTCCTTCTCACTACTCATGAAGCAGGGGCAACCAGTCTTTCTCCTTAATAACAGAAACAGGCATTCTGCAAAACATGAGCCCCATTCAACAGTGAAATGATTGTCTATGATTGCACATGTGTGGCAACAATCAGATGGATCCAGTGCTTCCCAGCCCATGGACAGCCCAAGAAACAGCTGTTCCTGCCAAAACGCATGCCACCAATGAAAGAAGGACACCAGGCAGGCCACCTACAAAATCTGACTACTATCAGCATTACCAAAGAAACCCTAACCCATACAGTGCATACTTTTGGCCCGACCCACTTGCACTACCTAAATCCCCTTTTATAAGCAATTCTCAATAAAATACTAATACCGAAGTAACCAACAGCAATGAACAGTAGCTGTAACATCCCATTAAAACTCTCCCCCCAACTTATAGTCCAACCCAAAAAAAATTCATGACTAAAAGTAGTCCAAGGCCTACTTTCACCACAGTACCTACAGGTCATCACAGATGTTATTCTTGCAGTAGCAAGTTCACGCCAAAATGTGATTCCTTACCCAGTTACACTTGCATAAAACCCATTAAGCCCCATCCCAACCCTTACTTCATTTCCTCCCAATCCTTCTCCATTCCCATTTAACCCCTTCATCCCCCTCTACCCTATTACTTCTATCTAACACCCCACCCCCGAAGATGTCCCTGGACAAATTGTTTGTTACCAAACCTCATTTAGCATGTGATACATTGCAGTAAGGTCACAGTGTCCAACTCAAAAGCAGTGCATTATAGTTCAGACAATGACTACAGCAGGAAGTCCACATAAGAAGGTAAATGAATGCACTAAGGTTATAAGACGCTGATCATTACTGTTGTGACACACTGGTCATTCACAGCAGGTGGTTGTTGCAAGATAAGCATTCAACTGTTTTCCTTAAAATCTGTTCCCCAAGACATTAACAATGTTTGAGAGAGGAAAAAAAACAAAACAAACAAACTGAGACACAGATCAGGAGAGGTTTACAAGATTACTGCCTGCAAAATAGCATGATAATATCTCCATGTCACCCCAGACTGAGTTGGATGAGGTCATAATCAATCAGTGCTCTACCCCACTAAACACATTTAAATAAATGATTAGCTGAAGTACTGCAGTATAGATGATATAATGCACTCAGTTAAACACAAAAAGGCTATTTATCAGTGTTTAAACTTCCAGATCACTGTACTAGTGTCAGTGAGAATACATTTTTGTTTTAAATAATAGTGCATTCCCTCAACAAGATAGAAATGGTTTCTGTCAACACTTTGTAAGTAAAAGAATTTAGCAGGACAGGCATTTCCTCCACAAAACCTACCTCTTTAGGCACAATACAGAAATACTGGTGGTGTAGCATGCCAGTACACGTACGAACTGTTGAGCACCACATCTCTACCAGCCAACACACTGCACTCCAGAGTATTTCATCAAAAATAACATTAAAAAACATATGTTAAACAAATTCACGCATCCTTGTGATCAGTAAACATTAAAATGTAATAGACAGCAGTGTTATCAGTAAGCCATCTGCATTACAGTGATGATATCCAGTGCATTCACAGTTTTTATGTAAATAGTGAAATATGCTACAATGTACACAAACCTAGAATTATACTTCTCGCTGATGTCTCACAAAAAGTTATTCATATCATGGAAAATGTTTCTGCTGAGCTAGACTTGAAATTCCTTTCTAAATGCTTGTTTACTAAGAGGTTCACATAAATATGAATAATTATCCTCATTTGTATAATTAACATAAGCAACATTGAGTATCTCTCAAGATGTGCAAGTTATAGTGCAAACATCAGTGAGAGTCTTTTTCAGTACAACTTAAGATTTCACCTGATTTCATGCAAAAGCTTGTAAGTCACTTGAATTTGGAAATATTAATGACTATATAAAAATATTGCATATTTTCATAATTGCTTCCAGACAATTACTGATATTTCCAGTATACTGTAGTACTTGGACAGTTACAATGTACTTTTCTGACTCTCACCATAACATTTCACACTATTAAGCAATAATGTGAAACTCTGTCAGTTATGAAACTATAAATGTAAATATGAAAATACGATGACAGACAGTGATTATCATCTCTTCTGCAGGACATCCTGGTTTAACAATCTTATTTTGTTACTTACACCTCACATTTTCTTGTTTCCTATTAGTAACGGGTAAGTCTCTTAGTTAAGATAAACTACTACTAAAAATGTTAGGATACCATAAAGAGCTATAGGAAATAAATGAAAGTATACAAAATGGTGCTATAGGCTTGAATAAGTTAACTGATGGAATGTATCCAGGTGCCTTTGCAGAGAACAGAAGGACGTTATGACTTGTATGTGTCAAAAACTTGTAAAATAAAAACGTGATAAAATGAGAAATGAAGAAAGGGCCAGGTATAAGACCAATAGAAAAAAACGCAAAATACTGCTACTACTACTATTATTAAAAACAGTAATACTACTACTAGTAAAAAAAAAAAAAAACAGGAAACAAACTGTAAATTATTCTACTAGAAAATTAAATGTAAAAAAATCTTAGGAACTAATAAGGAAACAACACAAATAATACTTCATGGGGTGGAACTGTAAACATCAAACAAGAAAATAAAAGTCCTGTAAAGCACTGAGCAGAATAGACTAGTTCAAAACACCGAGCTCTTCTGCTACAAAAAAAAAAAAAAATTGTTGCTATGTATAGTATTGAAATATTGTTTACAAAGGACTATTTTACTGTACGGAGCACCTTAAGCGCAGAATCTAAATGCCTAAATATTCATCCACCAAACTGAACACACCTGTTAATGAGTCATAAGTAGTACCAATATTAATTATCTTCATAATTTAGTTAATTTGTACATGAAAATTAGAATGCAAAAAGTTAGAACAGTCCATTTGTAACAGCGTACGCTATTTACTTGGCAGAAAAGGGAGTAACTGAAGATGTGTTATGACAACTAAGAATGTATCAAAATATATTTAAAGTCTCATTTTGCATGAGACTTTAAAATATTCATTTGTGACCTATGACTTGTACATATCTGAGGTAAAGGATCTAGACAATCAAAATAACAAAAATAAAGAAGCATGTTTTCATTTCAGCTGAATATTATGCAGCTTCACTCCTGTGTTTTTTGTTCTTTTTTCGTTTTCTGTCAGCAAAGCCAGATGACAACTTTGAAGTAGCTTAGGATTCTAGGAAGTATGGGATTGAAGGGTATAAGGGTGGACAGCTGCTTTAGTACTTGGGCAGAACAGAGTGACTCATATTCTTTTGCATGACCATTCCCACTTCACATACTAATTTACTATGAGCAGTAACTGGAGCATTGACCCATATGTAAATGAACAATGTGTGGCTGAACAAGTTCTACATGCTCAACTGTTCCAAAACCACAGTCTGAAAAGAAATTGCAGTGTTAATTTTCATACGTTTCACATTTTCTTAACTTTTCTTCATGTGTCACAAGGGCAGAGTAGATATATTCTGCTTGTTCCATCTTGTTTGCCTCATCGGGTGATTCAGCTTTTTTCCGTTTTTTTTTTTTTTTTTTTTTTTTTTGGCATTTGCAGTTTGATTTTCCATTATGGAAATATGTTATACTCCATGTTGTAGTCTGATGCTTTCAAAGATTCCCAGTAATAGTACACTCCAAGCATTCAAAGTTACAGCTATTCAGATAGTTTAGCCAGGAAAACATACAAACAAAGACATCCACATGTATCTAAACATTTTTCTTACAAGAAAATAATTACTGCAGAACTTGGCTATTGTAGGGCAGGAATACTTTTTAGTTAATAGCCGATATGGAAGTTATGAAGACCCAGTCCCCTTCAATAAACACACATCACACTCAATGAAGTTTGATGACCTTTATTAAATTAAACATAATTTCATTACCAACATTATTTATTAATCACAAAATAAACAAAGTATAGCTGATATTAATCACAGGATAAACATCCACATAACTGTTAACTAGGGCATCGTGACCTCGCTCACCCAACCCAATAAGCAGCATCCTTACCTCTGCTCACTTATTTTACTTATGAAGCAGCGTCCCATCACTCACTACATTTACCATTTATTAAATTAAGCATCCGACCAAATAAGCAGCATCCTTACCTCCGATCACTTATTTAGCTTATCAAGCAGCATTCAGCTGCTGACTTTTCTCTCCCAACTTTTTGAAATGAACATCCAACACCAGATGGAGAACAGAAGAGGGCAAGCCTGCCTCTCTTCTCCGCCCACCAGCCTGACCAGGCTGTAACTTCCAACAACTTCACTGCACCTAAAGGGCTAAGCCAAACATCATTCGGTGTATCAATCCTCTCTGAACCAAACTAGATCCCTGTCATCAATATCCCAAAGCTCTATCATAAGTACCCTAAGTAACCAGTTGCCAAAACAGTTGAAATTAAACCGATAATCCCTCTCCAATGCAAAAGTAACACCCATACCCTTGTATAACCACTGTAAAATCAAACATATCCTCACTTATCCTACTACCGACAGTAGTTTTGTAATTATTCCCAGGTCATTACCTGCCAAATGCACTACCAAAACACCAAAATTCCAAAATCATACAAAACAAAGCAAGCCCAACTGCATGCCATCCTACCTAACTGCAGCATTCTTTTGCCACCTAAAGGATATAATGACCAAAATGAGATTTCCTTATCTAATAAATTAATTTTATAGTAATCCAACTATTATATCATCTATCTGTTATAAGGCAAAACATCTAATGACCAGGTAGCATTTGCTGACCAACGAACCACCCTTTTAATGACTTCAAATATCCATAAATACAATGCCCCCAGACTGTCATCTACGGAACCTCCATTTCCCAATGTCCCTCACAACAAAACTTATCTTGTCACTAGCCACAGTTGGTCAGCCTTCACACTATGAAACCTACCCCAACACTTCAAACATATAAACCACCTGCCACGATTTAGTAAAAATTACATAACTCTGTCACCTCTACAACTATACTAATCGGAGCGAAATCCTCCCTTGTCCCGAAGTTTCACCACTCAAATACTAAAGAAAAAAAAACTTATTGTATAACCTTCACATCTGGAAAATCAAAACAAACCATGGCCTGCATCCACTAGCAACCCCAAAAATACAATGCCTTGCTTAGCCTTCAAACTTCTGCTTAAAACAACAGAAACCCATTCATCACACATACCCACACATGCATACCTTTCAATGCTCTATCAAACCCTTCACCTACCTTAAAAAGGGGCACCCAGATAACTTACCTCCTTCTGATTGCCTGCCTGCTTCTGCCAAATCCAATGAAGAACATGCTAAACTCTCAAAGTAACACAGACCACCAAAAAAAACATCTGTATAGCCTTGTCACAGGAAAACTCAAGCCCAACTACAATGCCCACAAAATCTGACCCAACATCACATTGCTGTGACTTCATCCCACCTGTGGACAACCCCAAACTCCCCATAAACAATCCCCAAACCTGCTTTACCCTGCCCCTGAAATACCTTATCCTCACCTGCCCCCACACTACTCCCAAACCATACCAACTCTGACGTGCCATAATGTACACCTAATAAAGGATTACCTACGACCTCATTGTATGCCACTTTAGTGAACCAGCATCCACCCCGGCAGAAACAATCACCTTTTAAATCCACCTCCTTCACGCCACCGACTGATCCCCACTTTGCACTCCTCCATCTACAACCTCATTGTATACCACTCAAGTAGCCAGAACATCCACCACAGTAGAATTAATTGAGCTTCAAGTCCACTTCCTGCAGGCCACCAGCAGATGCAAACTCTGCACTTCCCATCTGCAAAAGAAAAGAAAACTTTAAACCATCTGCACCAACAAAACCAAAACTTCTTAATGACAACATTAAATGCTGCCAAGAGCCTGCCTTGTTTATCAACTGAACAACCACTAGATTCCCTTGCATCCCCTACCCCCAATAACATGGCACTCCCTTATCCCTCAGCAACCTTTTCCCAGCCAGGGGGCAAACCTACTGAAGCAACATTAGCATTATGACACAAATAATAACTGAAACTATAGATTTAAATTACAGCTTTTAAAACAAAGAAAATGAAGTGAGCTACCAACTTAAGTATCTCACTACTACAGTTGAGGGATAACTTAAATATCAAAATAACTCGGTGCCTCATGATTTCACACCAAATCAATTACAGTGCTATATGTTCCAGGTTAACTTATATCATAGAAACCACCTGAAGAGCATTTTTTAGGCAAGCAGTGCAAGAACATCCCAATGAACTCACACTTACATAAATTGCAGATTTAAACTACATACCTGTCTGTTAGACCATGTTGCCATTGCGGCTTCTCCCACGTGCTGCTTTGTTTTTGCAAGTGACTCCAACAGTGACATGTGTAACAGCAATACAACTGAAGGTGCTTAAACAAAAAGGTAAACTACATCCCCACATTCATACCTCCAAGGTCTACCTCATTTCAAGGAACATTCCTCAGAGGTCATAAAACTTCATGTTTCCCAAAATTCCACATTGAAAAAGAGTGTCATCCAGTGTCAGCAATCTAAATGATGTGAATGGTAAATAGAACAGAACCATAATATGCATTAAAGACCTTTTCTACGAGTAAAAATATCACATTCAACCATCCTATGCTTCTTAGCTACAGTAGTTATCATGCCTTTAGTAAGTGTTCCCCATTTTGTCCATTTATTCCAAGTAATGTCATTCTCAACCTTGATGAACTGAACTCAATGGTAAAACAGCACCCCCATACATCTACAATAAGGAGCAGGGCAGATTACAATGCAAAGGCTGGCCCAACTGCAATGTTGTGTCAAAAGACGATAGCATCTATACCATACCTCTCAATCTCTTAGTGCCAGAAACCAGGACAAAGCCCAACAAAATGGGGGGGACAAAGGCCCAAAATCAAGGACATACTTCAAACTTTGGCCCAGAAAACATAAGTAGTCAGGATAACAAGGCTTGTATCAACAAGCATATCCTGAAGAAACCTAACTCTGAAACTCCACTGTATATCCCCCTCTAGTGACTTAAATCACCAGACCATTTCTGTGCCCCGCCCCACAGAGAACTACAAACTTCATGACGAATAGACTAAAAACATGAGGCACAAATCTAGACACTATGAAAGGCATGATCTCTTCCTCAGCACCCATTCTATTTTAGCTGACTGTCTTAATCTGTCTCTGTCCTTACACTCTATTAAATTACTGATGAACTTGATTCACACATGCTCCACCCCCCAACAACTCCAACTCCCCTCCAACAACTTCCAGCTCAACTGTGCATGCCCAGTAACTGACTGTTATTCATAGGTATGAAACAGCCCACGATTGAAACCCTGAATAAACCAGATTCTCCTCAGCAACCCCCAACAGTAAAGACACAAGGCCAACCTGACCAGCAAAAGACCACAAAACCAACAACTCGAATAAATGTCACAAAACAAACCACAAGCCACTGCAAACACTAATAACCACCTAGTAATCTACAAGAACAAAAAGGCCTTGTATTACCAAGCAGACTAAAAGACAGGAAGTCACGGCAAACATTCAGAAGACCTCAAGTTTTATGAGGAGCCAACTTTAGATATAATGACCAAACTATGAGGCAAATCTGGACACTGAGAAAATCCGTATTGTTGTCAGCTACACTGCCCACCCTCCCCTTAACCACACCTCTCAACTTCTTAAAGCAAGAAATCTGGCCAAAGCCACAAATAACGAGGAGACAAAAATCCCAAAATTGAAACACTTTTTAAATATAGCTCTTACAAACTTAGAAAGTTAATAGAAAAACAGGTATTGAATTAGCATGAATTTATTAAGGATATGCCACCTGAAACTCAAAAAAAAAAATGTTTTGGACCATTATCTCAGATTTCAATTTCCAAAGATCTGTCAGTGATTGGCCACAAAACCACAAATCTTTGTCAAAGACTGGACATTCTGTGAAAATCTAGACAATTGAGTGGTATGCATAATGGCACACCCATGCGAAGAAGCCATCATTACTCGTGGATGCCTTGCAGCCCGTGAAAATATCTTAAACCAAGATAACAGCTTGGCCAACCTCCCCAACACTGGACCACCAAGAACACCCATATCAGCACTGAAATCCTCCACAATCAACCTCTGTGAATGTCACTAAGACAGAGCTGTATGCAGACAATAGGAACCCCTTACCATAACTTCCTGAAAACTAAACAACCCCTAGATAATGACCATTTTTCTCATTAGTTCCAGTACTACTTCGGCACAGAGCCACACCAAAGGAAAATAACTGTTCATATTCATAGACTGAGCATGCACACCATGGCTGCAGTCACCCATCTCTATGGCAGCTATTCACTCCATCACACTTTATGTTCCATCTCCCCTCCTTTTCTTTTCTTGTCACATATTCCCTGTTGTAGTGCTTGCTGAACTCACACCTTGAGTCTACTAGTTAAACAGTTCTTACCCTCACTGCACATGCATAGCAGCAAAACTTCTTTTACAGCTTGTTCCCCAGCCTATGAACAAGCCCATAGCCTCTTCAATGACCAACTGCTCAGCACAAACAAAACCCCAAACCACACACATACAGCTGTGCATTTTATTTCCTCTCTGCTACTCACCGATGCACACAACACAACGGCCACTGCTACTCTCAACAGACTGACTTCCTTCACTTTCCATGTTGGTTTATTCATTTCTGAAACAACATACCTTATATTTTAAATTTTGAGCACAAAATTAGTACGTCTGCTTATGTGATGAAACAGAACTCAGCTTGCTTTATTGAAATCAACAACACTTGAGAATAAAGTTCCCTGTATTGAGAATTGCTACTTTTACAGTCATAAAAACATATTTAACTTATAAATTTAATGAAAATAGTAATTGTCGAGTCCATTGAGATCTTAACTAATGTTTCCCACCATGAGATGACTTCATCAGCGTCTCCATCCCTTTGAGTTACTTCGCTGTAATGTGAACGTACATAGCCTGCTATAATGAGATACCGCTGTAACACACTAATCTCAGCAGGAAATACACTGCTGTGAAATATAAAGCAGTTAACTATAGTGTTTAAATTGTAAACCCGTCTAACTTGAAAATCTTCCCTATCTGAATTGTTAAGACACTTCACTCATTCTTACTACTCATGAAGCAGGGGCAACCAGTCTTTCTCCTTAATAACAGAAACAGGCATTCTGCAAAACATGAGCCCCATTCAACAGTGAAATGATTGTCTATGACTGCACATGTGTGGCAACAATCAGATGGATCCAGTGCTTCCCAGCCCATGGACAGCCCAAGAAACAGCTGTTCCTGCCAAAACGCATGCCACCATTGAAAGAAGGACACCAGGCAGGCCACCTACAAAATCTGACTACTATCAGCATTACCAAAGAAACCCTAACCCATGCAGTGCATACTTTTGGCCCGACCCACTTGCACTACCTAAATCCCCTTTTATAAGCAATTCTCAATAAAATACTAATACCAAAATAACCAACAGCAATGAACAGTAGCTGTAAGATCCCAATAAAACTCTCCCCCCAATTTATAGACCACCCCAAAAAAAATTCATGACTAAAAGTAGTCCAAGGCCTACTTTCACCACAGTACCTGCAGGTCATCACAGATGTTATTCTTGCAGTAGCAAGTTCACGCCAAAATGTGATTCCTTACCCAGTTACACTTGCATAAAACCCATTAAGCCCCATCCCAACCCTTACTTCATTTCCTCCCAATCCTCCTCCATTCCCATTTAACCCCTTCATCCCCCTCTACCCTACTACTTCTAACACCCCACCCCCGAAAATGTCCCTGGACAAATTGTTTGTTACCAAACCTCATTTAGCATGTGATACATTGCAGTAAGGTCACAGTGTCAAACTCAAAAGCAGTGCGTTATAGTTCAGACAATGACTACAGCAGGAAGTCCATATAAGAAGGTAAATGAATGCACTAAGGTTATAAGACGCTGATCATTACTGTTGTGACACACTGGTCATTCATAGCAGGTGGTTGTTGCAAGATAAGCATTCAACTGTTTTCCTTAAAATCTGTTCCCCAAGACATTAACAATGTTTGAGAGAGGAAAACAAAACAAAACAAACAAACTGAGACACAGATCAGGAGAGGTTTACAAGATTACTGCCTGCAAAATAGCATGATAATATCTCCATGTCACCCCAGACTGAGTCTGGATGAGGTCATAATCAATCAGTGCTCTACCCCACTAAACACATTTAAATAAATGATTAGCTGAAGTACTGCAGTATAGATGATATAATGCACTCAGTTAAACACAAAAAGGCTATTTATCAGTGTTTAAACTTCCAGATCACTGTACTAGTGTCAGTGAGAATACATTTTTGTTTTAAATAATAGTGCATTCCCTCAACAAGATAGAAATGGTTTCTGTCAACACTTTGTAAGTAAAAGAGTTTACCAGGACAGGCATTTTCTCCACAAAACCTACCTCTTTAGGCACAATACAGAAATACTGGTGGTGTAGCATGCCAGTACAAGGAACACAACGGCAGATGCTATTCCAGATGAAAAAAGAATTCTGAAATAGCAATTACAGTCATTCTTGAAAGTTATTCTGGGAAGGAGGAAGGGAGAAAAAGCCCCCACACACACTCTCACACACGCATACCAGACCCCCGGCAAGGACCTTTACTTAAGTACAGTTGTGCAAGTTGAACTTACCATAACAGTTATTGTTCAAATGATCACTGCTGCAGTAACCTTAGTTATGTGGGTAATATATCCTGCCAGGGTAGGGCATGGACATTTACTTTTTGTTATTCCTATCATTGTCCCTTCACAACTCAGCCTCCCTCTATCTGCTGGCAGTAAAGCTCTGAAGAGCTTTGCACTCAATCTTGTCTTTTAATCAGTTCAGCTTGAGCTGATTGACAGTTTGAGTACATGGAAGGTGCTCTGAAGCTTTGGAAGGTGGCCAGCTGTTATATTCTTGGTAGGATACAACCCATATAACTAAGGCTACTGCAGCTGTGATCAATGTGATCAACATCTTTTTGTGCATTTACCATCGTGATTATGCTGCAGTATTGGAAAAAGACAAACTAGTTAAGTGCTTTTGTAGCATGACACCTGATCCTAACAACTGTTAAGCACCCCTCTAAGCATTGTTAAGATCGTATTCTTAAGATCGGCTCTTGTGCTAGACATCAGGAACTGACAGTCCAGACATCAAATTACAAAGGCAGAAGCTTAGTTTCTGCCTGCTGCCTATGCCTGTAAACTGTCCCTGACTGTCTCAAACTCTAACCTAAGATGTACGTTACAATGTTTGACCGAAGTCAGCAAGTTCTGTACAATGTCTGAAATCCAACAAAACACTCTGCATTTTTTTCTTTTTTTCTGTAACTAACTAGTAGTGCATAGAGCAGATAAAGTTTCCATACACTGTAAAGAATCATAAGCGGTTTTCTGATCCTAACCTGCTGTATGTGTTATCATAATGGATGTCAAGAATCACCTTCCAAGCTTCACTCTGAAGATGAATTTCTTGGTATTCCTGTCTGAAATGCATAATAATACGATTACTATCAGGGACCTGATCATAATCCTCTATATAATCAATGGACCTCTGAGAAAACACTCCTCTACACAGTACCAAGTTTACTTAATCTCACCATTTTGATGAATTCTGTATTTATTATAGTCATGTCCCCCAGACTGCTTTCATACCATGCAAATTGGCATTGTGTGGCATGTTGTTTTGCTCGATAAAGCATGATAATGTGTATAAAAATCAATTAGCATGAGCTAAATCAAAACCAGGTAACAAGCATTCCCATGCAGCTCTGTGTTCAAAACTATCATTCAAACTTCTGTGCTCACAAAATGTATAAAAATGAACATGAACTCAGACAGTACTGCAAAGTTTTTTTAAACAGATACTTTATTAGAAAGTAAACATCACAATCACTGTTAAACATGGCAGTATGGTATATACAGAAAAACTGTAGCAGCAA
The DNA here is from genome assembly GCF_019279795.1 of Protopterus annectens. Lineage (NCBI taxonomy): Eukaryota > Metazoa > Chordata > Ceratodontiformes > Protopteridae > Protopterus > Protopterus annectens. The sequence continues at coordinate 993,688,080 of NC_056744.1, forward strand.
ACAGATGCAAATACTGTTAACTAATCTGAAAGCAAAACAAGAAGGCATATGAATAATTCTTGAAACCAGAAGCAAATGAGCAATCTATAAAACAATACCATATCTTATGCTGATGATCAAGCATTTTGTTCACATCGGATGGATCTTTCTTCCATTCTCTGAAAATAATTGCCATACAATATAAGAATAATTCATATTTCAAACATTGTTTCTGATAGTACAAATAGTCATCTAACATAAAGGCATATTACATGGGGTTAGAGTTTTATGCAATGACCATACTACTTTGTTCTCTCTGTTCTATACTTCTGTACTTTTATATGGGATTATCTTGCCCTGCTAATAGTCAGCTCTGCCACTGACATACCTCCAATGAAAACTATATGTCAGCCAACGTTTCCTAGGCAAATACTGACATATCTTGCCAAAAGTGCAGCTACTTAAACTACGTACAGACAATGGTTAGAATTAAGAGAAAGTGTTTCCAAAAAGAAACTGTATCATGCCACTGACAACCCATGAACTGCAGAACCAATATGTCACCCCCTTCCTATAGCACTATGTAAGAGATTATTTAAAACTAACTATAGCTATCCAGTCTGGGTATTTTTTTTTTTATCTCTAGTAAAGTTTCTTAACACAATGTCATTCTTATTCGTTAGCACCCCAGGGGATAAAACTTGCTTCTGTTATTGTATGCAGACATCAGTTGCAGATATTGCCAGAAACACAAATTCATTTTTTTTTTCATCACCAAGGTATTGATGGAATATCAGAACAACCCAGTTATGCATGCTTACTAGGTCTTGCAAGTATAAAATTCCCTTCCCAAACCAGGGGGACCAGTAGACTTATTTTTTCATCACCACGGCATTTATGGAATATGAGAACCTAATTATGCATACTTACTAGAACTTGCAAATATAAAATTCCATTCTCAACCCACGGGGACCAGCAGACATATCTCGAGTCAATAGCACATGACTGTGAGCACGAAAATCCTGCCCAACAAACCCCTTCCTTTTGTACTAATTCAAAAAACCTTTAAGTCCCACCTGACTTACAATTCCTTTCCTCTTGGATCCCATATCATATCGTGTTCTTGTCCCTTATATTCCTAATCCTTTTTGCTTGGAGCAGCCCTTCTGTTACAGGCAGGACCCATATAGGTCAGGGTAGAACACAGGCTTGCCAGATATAGGTTAATGACACTACCTCAGTATATATGTAAATGTTGGAAAGACCTAAGTCTCATTCACTGATATGCACATCATTTTTCCTTGCTACTGCTGGAGCGTGAGATTCCCATTACAGTGATGATACTGAGTTCTGCATCCTACCAGGGTATACAAAGCTGAGGTAAATTCATAGCTAGAAAATATACTTGGGTAAAAACATTTTAATAAAACAACATACTTTAGTTAGGAAGGAAAAAGACATTTTTTGCCCATCTCCAAATGTAATTTCTAAATTAATCTACCAATAGATGGAGATTCAAATCCATCAAGTGGGAAAAGGCATAGCTAATCTGTATGCCCATTTATTTTATCTTGACAGACATCAGTATATGTAACTTATGAAATGGAGTACCCTGTTTCAAGCATACCTCTTTCAGTGGGTATATGACGTACTTATTATTCACCTATAATCCAGAGAAGTTGATACATTTTTAATACCCTCTTAACAGTACAGGAAGGGTTCAACAGCCACAAAACTCCATCATCGTCAAACCAGAATGACAACAATGTTTTAAAAGGGGTATTCTGGATTCTATCTTGAGAGCAGACCGGCTTTAAGAATTTGGATGAACTTTGAATTGCTAGAGCCAATAATAATGGAGACAGAGGGGAAACCATACCTGGTTCCTCTGATTAATAAAAAAAGGGTGAGATACTTAAGCCATTCATCACCACCTCTGGCAGGAGCTCAAGTGCACAAATTTGACATCTGCCTAGAAATTCTCTAGAAACCATATGCCTTTAAGGATCCCATAGAAATGGCCACCATAAAGCATTGAATGTCTTTTGCAAGTCTATAAGAAGGGCAGTAACAGGTGACTCCCTTTGTTTTGTTCTACAGAAGTAGACCACATCTAACCATAAATCAACCAACCAAATAAGGACCACCTTTAACTATCTCTTGTGTGTCCTGTATCGGATAGGAGTACCTACTCCAGTCATATGACCATAATATTGATGTAAATTTTGATTTCCATCTGAAGTAAGAAAATGGGTCTGAAAAGCTGGGGAGATGGGGCAAACTCATCATCATTGGGAATAAGCGCAACTGTGGCCATCCTAAATGTCGAAGGGAGCTATCTGGTATATCCATGGAAATGTTTTTTCCAGGATTTTTAAAGCATACAAGCTCTCTGGTCCATGTACTTTACTATTAGTTTACTCAGTTATATACATAACTCTCAAGATTTTTGCCTGATATTTTTGCATTGCTCCTAATAAAATCTGCGGTTTTCTGGAAAATCATTGAAGATAGAAGTCACTAAATAATTACAGTCATTTGAGCATCAGACTTGAAATCTTTCAGAAAATGCATGATAATGCAACATTTTTTATTCTATCATCTTTCTAAGTCTGTAAGAGCAATATTTAAAATCTGTCTCTATTTTTGGGGCTTCCCCCCATTATTTTTGGATTTGTCCAGACTTCTGGAGCTAACAGGTCAAGAGATATGGTTACATATTCCTAATCTCCTCTAAACTGAAAGATTGATTTAAGGTTCTCTACCTTCATATCAATTAGCTGTGGTAGGCTGTGGTAAATTAATGGCTTGAGAGAAACAATTTCTATCTGTATAGCTCCAGCAGTCCGTCAACCTACTGTGGGTCTCAAAATGTCTATGTGCACTCTTACTGACATTGTTGTTGCCCCTCAAAATACCACACTGTACATTCCTCAAGACTGGCAGGACTATCTCCTAAAGTCTGTGTGCAAGTAATTTAAAGTCGCAATACCCTTTGCCCAATAAAACAGCCACCATCTCACCCACTTAGCATTGTGGTTAGTGATCTTTATGTACTGATGTTCTTTTTTCTTAAGTTGCTGGATCTGGCTACAAGTGAGCCTTTTACTACCAGTAGACTCCTTATAACCCATCTTAGGTTTTGAAATGTGTGCATCAAGAATGCAAATTTGTTCCTCAAGGAATATTATGTGACACTTCCCCATAGATCTAGCTGATCTTTTAATTACATTTGAAGCACTCATACCTCTCCTTAACATGTTTCTGCTCAAAGTTCTGTCAGTAAACCTAAATAATGGAGCTTCAGAAAACTCTATCATGGGTATATTTCGGTAGCAGCAGAGTACAGAGACTCAAGGGCATAGACAGGCCCACAGCATAAAATGTAAAGATTGTATACTGTACATAGTTACAGTATGAAATATGTGCCATGCACTGCTACCAAAGCCCCCTGCAGTTTATGTGAGCTAATTAAAATGTAATCCAAGCTACTTGCCGTGTCTGAGGCATGTGCAAGGAAAGTATGATTCCCTTTAAGTTTAGTTTAAGACCTGCCAAGAGTTAACTAACTAAAGATCCTTTACCATCTACTGAAAACTGTTAAACACTTTTAGCATTCTTTTCTTTTTACTAGACATTCTGTCCATCACTGGCTCTAAACTTAAGCTGAAATCCTTACCCAGAAAATGATTAATCATCAAGAATGATGTCACATTATGAACAGACTGGCTTAGATTCTGGTGTCACTCTAAGGAGGGTACAATACATATCTGCAAGGGATGAGATGGAAGACAGTCCTAACTGCTTTGCCAGGGATGGTCTGTACCTATTCCCCAAGGCTTTTGTATATTGGCTAAATCCTTGTCTTTCCCCATAGTGCCTTTTCAGGCAACATTACTCTTCAAAAAACGTCCCAACATAACAAAACAGAATAACAGATAACATTAAGGAATTGTTGCTCAATGCTAGGAGCCTAATTTAAAATAAAAACAGTCCCTACAACCACTCCTTACCCTGGAAAACATTAATATATGCATCATCATCATACAGACCAGGTTCAAGACCAATGAGAACACTCCATCAGTGCAATGTTTCAATGTCTATCATACATTGCAGCCCACCACACTAAATGAAGGCACTAAAGGTGCCACCGTCTCCATATTCTTAAAAACATATTTCGCCTCAAGACTTGTTAAACAAGATAATGACCTGGAACTCTTCTACATCCAACTTAATGTTAACAAAATCCTTTATCATAGCTAGCTGTAGGACCCGCTCTATGTCAACCTCAGTCCATAGCTCCTACCTGACTAGTATGGAGTTCCTAGGGTCTATATTATATTATCACACACTGATAACAGCGAACAACAAATAATCAACCCCATGTAAGCGAAAGCTTACAACATCGAAACCTCAGAACAGTGATTTTTTTCTAAGGGAAAAAAAAAATCGCTGTTCCAAAATAAAAAAACAAAACATTAAAACATTACATAATGTGGGGAGCTTCTCCCTCCACACCCCTGATGTGGGGGTATGCCCCCCACACCCCCTCTACTTAAATATACCAACTCTGAGATAGCACTACAGTGCCAAAAATGGCAAAGTAATGAAAGCTGCCAAGTGAATTCTTTCCCAGGGAAAGATTTCGCTGAAAAGCCGCTTCGCTATTTTGCCTTTTCACTCTTCTCGTTTCGATCAAGATGCATTTGACAAACTGCATCTGCGATCTGGTAATAGGAACTCAGTCCCTATGCATTAAGCCAAACACTGTTTTCTTAGGAGACTTAAAATAACCCTCCATTAACTAGCAGGATTATGTAACCTCAAACAAGTATGCCCAGAAATTTCTGGACTTCATCAGTACAATCTCTCTGGATCAGCTAATCCTCACCTCAACAAAGGATGATAAAATCACATACTTGATCTTTACCAATATGGGACAGCTTTTCTCCCCACTAATTGTTACTTCCTTCCTTCCTGCTCATATCAGACCACAAATGAGTCACATTCACAGTAAGACTGAAGCCAGAAGGATTCTCCAATACCTTAATATTCAAAGATTATGCAAGTGCAAATCTGCTAAAAGTGAGTGATGACTGTATTCAAAATCCCTCTCTAACCTGATGACTCCACTACTTATATGAAATCCTTTACTGCCAAATTCTACAAGTGAGTAAATAGCTCCATAGCTGCATTCATCTTCCCCCAAAGTAAATACAATACCAAATTTAAGAATAAAGTTCTGTTGTAGAACCCAAATATATTAAGGATCTATAATAAAATAAAATAAAAAACTCATTGTATGCAAAAACAAATTTAACTAAATATGATCTTGTTAAACTTAACAGGGAATTCCAAACCTTGATCAAATCAAACTAAGCAAAACCCGAAGTAAAAATAACCACTCAGGAGAAAGATAACCCCAAAACCTTCTTTAATTATGTTAGATACCTGAGAAACAATAAACAGCACTGCACAGAGCTAATAGTAATGATATCACATACTCAGATCTAAAGGACATAGCCAATTTACTGGCAACAAATTTAGCACAAACTTTACTCCCACTCCACCCCTATATTCCCAGATCATATATCTACAGCTACGCCTCCCCTTAAATTTTCCAAGAACAAGTCTTCAAAGTACTATCTAAGGTCAAAACACTACTTCCATGGTGCCAGATAACATTTGTGGCTGCCAGCTGGTGAGTATAAAACAGGACTTGTCAGACCTCTCACAGAAACTATTCAATATCATCCTCCAAGTATGCTTCATATAGGAAGAATGGAGGACAGGCACAGCCATCCTCTTGCACAAAGGTGGGACATCAACCAGCTCTAGCAATTATAGAATCATAAGCCTGACCACCCACATCTCCGAGGCAATAGAAAGGATCATTATGGAATTTATAAATAAGGGTAGCCTACAAACTCTTGATCCAAGTCAGTTCAGATTCATTAAGAGGAGATCCTGCCTACTTAACCTGGCCAACTTCTTCTAAAGGTTTACTGAAGCAATGGATGATGGCAAATCAGTATTCACCACATACGTAGACCTAACAAAGGTTGGTGATGTGGTCCTTTGCTGAGTAGTACCTTAATGAGTCATAAAAGAATAAACTATTACATAGAGTTATGATACCATAGTGAATAGTAAACTATAATTTGTAGTCTCAGAACTTACGTTAGTGCTTGACCAACACAGATTTGTTTTAAAAAGGTAGTGAACACTTTTCAAAGTTGTGAACCATGGTCTATGTCTTATACCTCCCACATCCCAAATGTATTTTGACTTATCCCATTTATATTCACATGTGTTTTTTTTTTTTGTTTTTTTTTTTGGTGACTACATCCCATACATGGTGAATGTCTGCTATAATTTGGCAGTCATTAACAAATTATTAAGACTCATCCATAATAAATATCTACTTTTGTTTGGCATCAATGTTATACAAACACACTGACCTTATTGTTCAAAGAGTGCATGATTTAGTATGTAATATAGAGTACACTTAATTTCAGTATTTTAAATCTGAAAATTAAGAAAACAACTTACCTTGTGTATACCACTACCAACAGAAGTAAGACACTGGTGACAGTGAGTACAGCATATTTCTTACATTTCACTCTCACTGGAAGAAAAAAACAAACATGTTTAATGAAAAAATAGTATGAACAAAGGATACAAAATTATGGAATGTCAAATGCTATTCATACTTAAGGCAGCTTTGCTCCTTCTGCATTAGAAAATACATTTGTATCTCCTTTTACCTCACAACATTGTTTCTAATACAGGCATCTTATAATGATATCAAAAGGAAGCTCTTAGCTCTTTGTTTACATTTGTAGTTTGCAAACAGTGTACATCTGTTCTGCTACCATTTAACATTGGATACCATTAAAAATCTAACCCACTGCATGGCAACTTTTACTTATTTTAAATACAGAGGCACACAAGCCTGTTCTGAAATATCACCTGATATTACTGATTGACTGTAACCTGATTAGGTGAGCAGTTTTTGATGCTATCATGCTAGGAGCTAGAATCTGTTGAAGATACTATGCTGTATCATCACGTGTTTCTGCTTTTCTACAGATGACACTTTATACTTGAGTTATGCTAGGAGCACCATTCTACAGCATGCAGTTGCTAGTGTCAGTAGTTTAATACGTCTACCTAAATTGCCATCACCCCCTGATGCTACCTTGCATGTGTAGTTTTGTTACTTCTGAAATGAAGAAAAACAAATTTCACACTAGGATAGAATGACTTGAGACCTAGTGGAAGCTTGAGATTTGATAGCGAAAGTCCTGAAACTCGAAAAAAATTAAGTTAAATTAAGTACAAATAAAA
>NC_056744.1:993702908-993710408 GCF_019279795.1 Protopterus annectens
TTATTTCATTTATACATTCTTTTTTTTACACTTTTTTCCCATACCCCCAAATTAATCATGCTTGTATTTAAACAATTTTACTACAAATCTCTCATCTTTTTCATTTTTCCACTTTAACACTTTGTACAAGTTTAGTGAAATAACATATATCACTGGGTTAATTAATTCTGAACTTCCTTCTTTACTTACATACAAAACTTCTATTTTTACTGGGTTTAATCTAGAACCCCATATAAATGAAAAAAATATCTGCAATAATTCCTTTTCAAATAATATTGGTAACATAAATATACTTGCTAAGTATGCTATTTTCCCATAAGTACTGAAGTTATCAAATAAGCCTTGTTTTCTGAATGATAATTTATATGATTTCCAGAAAAGTCAGGTTTGTTTTATTTCTTCTATAGTTTTTCCCCTTTTAATTCTACTTAGGTCCTTATTCCCAAATGTTATACCTAGTGCAGAAATTTCATTCACCGTAAAATATATACCCTTATATTTACTACATCACATAAACCTTTACATTTCTCTTTATTTAAAGTGACCCCTATCACCTATAGACAATAATTTGTGCAAATTATTACTTCTTTTATCCAAATTTTGTTTTTCTTGCAATTATAATGTCATCTGCATATGTTAACAGAACTGGAATTCTTAACTCTTCAGATGTTATATACACCACCTCCTTTATTCTGTAATTTATTTCACATGCTATCACATTCAAAACTAATGCAAGAGTATACAACTCATTGAACATCCCTGTCTCACACCACTCTTCATACGTACCTCTTGGCTTAACCAGCCATTCAAAAGGATTTTTACTTTATAATTATTATACACTAACATACATAATTTCCTAACTTTCTCATTTTATATTATATTTTTTCACTATTACCCATAACATTTCATGTCCAGTTGTGTCAAATGCCTTATTAAGGTCTTCTGTCATGAGTTTCACTTCTTTTCTATGCATAACATCAAGCAAAACTTTTCTATCATTAATAATTCTTGACACCCCTTTCCCTTTAAACTATATATACCATCTGCTGTAATATTTTCCATTTCAGTTTCAAACCTCTTTTGTATTATTTTCATAAAGATCTTATATTATTCAATACAATTGGTCTCCAGTTTTTAATTGTCTATTTTCCTTCTTCCATATGAATTTAAGTATCCCACTACATAATTCTTTATATGTAAAACCTCAATTTAAACATTCATTCAAAATCTTAAATATTTTTTGCCAATCCCTTAATTTTTTATACATTTCATACTTTTTCTGGTTTTACAGCTGAAATCTATATTTACTTGTCCCAATACTTTATCTAGTTCATTTAAAAAAAATCACCTTTTCCAACTCTTTATTCTCTTTTTCTGTTAACTTTTTGACTTTCCATATTTTATTCACTACCTTATTTTTCTTTAAGCATTTCTTGTACATATTACACTATACTAATAATTTTTTTCCTGAGTTCTTTCTATTTCTCATTTTACATTTTTTGCTCTCATTACGCTATCATCTTCCTTTACTAATTTGCTTAAGTAACTCTATAATTCTTTTTTCCTTGTAAAAATATCTTTGCTAATATAACAATTCTTATATTTTTCAATTTCTTCATATAATTATTTTTCTTTGTCAAAGTGCATTCTATCATTATGTTCTAAATCTTCCAATGCATAATTATATGTTCTTTTCTATTTGTATCTACATTTCTCACATCCTATTGCCACTGTAAAAAATATATTTTTTATATTTTCCTTAATCATCCACCATTCAGACCAATTTTTATAAAATGTTCTCATAGTAATATGAACTTTCCATAACTGTATTACTAACATTGTTCCTTCTTTATTCCATGCTTTCTCCTTTATCTTTTTATTCCATTATCTATTTTAATATATTCCTTGTTTTACTTTATCTCTAGCCATATTGTAAGATGATCAAAAAATCATGTTTCAACTACCACCCTTCTCCTATAACTAAACCTTTTGATACTATAAAATAATCTATTTCAGTTTATATACCCCTTTTGTAAGTTTTGTCCCAAAGTTTTAACTTACCACATCTTATAACTTCTGCCACTTTTCTTATATCATTTCCTTTCTTTTTACACTTGTCTCTTAAATCATAGTTAAAGTCTCATGTTATTATAATATTCATATTAACACTACATAGTCTAAAACCTGATGAAATAAGCTTTCCATTTCTTTACAATTAGTATAACTATATAATGTTATAATTCTGTATATTTGTTCTTTCCATTTTAAATTCCCATCTTTGCTAAAGTTACATCTAATATATTTACTGTATTTCTACAGAATACAGTTATTCCAGAACTTCCAGATTATCTTCCCTCTTCATAGTTTCTCTGTTCATAAACTTTATTCATTTGTTAAAAATCTTGTGTTTTCAATATAATCGCCTTTATATCACATATATTATCGTAGACCTATCTAGACTGAAACAGGTAATCAGCCATTAGTTACGATCCTGAGAAAGGCAATGCATTCAGCTCCAGCTCGACTGCAAATTCTCATGTTAGGATTGCAAAAGTACAATTTCAGTCTTGTCTACAAGAAAGGCAAACTTCTTTATCTTGCTGATCTTTGTTTATTTATGTTCAATTGTTGGTTGAACCAATTATCTACACCACATTCTTGTTCTTTTGCAAACTTCTTTATCTTGCTGATATATTATCCAGATCACCCAGAAATACCACAGAACAGAATGAAAATTCAGGTTCTCTCTTGATTGATGATTTTGAAGTCACGGAATTGCGTAATTTTTCTTCCACACATCTTGATGAGCTGAGAGATCACACAGCTATGGATTCAGTTTTACAAAGGCTCAACCACTTTATCAATCAAGGATGGCCATCAAAGCAATCTAGTTTACCTCAAGAAGTGCAACCTTATTTTTCCATACAGAGATGAGGTTTTGCCTGACAAAGGTATCATTATGACAGGTCCAAAAGTAATTGTTCCAAAATCCTTGCAACCAGTGTACATTACTATCTTTCATCTTGGTTACCCAGGGACCAAATCTACCAAAAGAAGGGTGAGAGGACTTGTATTTTGGCCTTCCATGTCACACAACATTGAGGGGGCACTTTTATCTTGCTCTGTGTGCAATAGTACAAAGCCACATCAACAGAAGGAACCACTTCAGCCAAGCCAGATGTGCGGATTTCGGTGGACGACCCCAAAAAAAGTTACAAGCCAACAGTTCAAAAGATTTGCTGAATAATGGGACTTTACTCATGTCACAAATATTCCAAACTGCCCACAGTCAAATGGTCTGGCAGAATGTGCAGTTCAAAGTACAAAGCAGTTACTTGAGAAGTCAAAGTGAGACAATAGTGATATTTTCCTAAATCTCTTGAATCTCAGAAATGTTCCTTGTGACAAACATCTTGGTTCACCTGTGCAGAGACTTCTGTTGAGACAAACCAGAACCACATTACCAATCAGTAATCAATTGTTGGTTCCATGTGTGAAGAGCAACAGATCAGTATAAACCAATCTGATAAAGAAACGCCTATCCCAGAAGTCCTACTATGATAAGACCAGTAAATCACTCAATCCATTTTGAGAGGGAGAAGTTGTAAGGATGCAAACGTGCAAAAGTTACGATCCATATTCTTCTTACTATATTCTTAATACTATTCACATTTATAGAAGGTACTCTAAAATTTTCATTTTCCATTTGATTCATAAGTTCATAGCTTAGAGCTAGGCTAGATTTCTTAACAGGCCATTCTAAGCCTATCCAATTTCCCTCACAAAGGTGAGAATCAAACACTATACTTTGTGTCTGTGAGTCAAACACCTTAACCATTATACCAACCCCCAATCATTAGCTGTATAAATTATTTTTTCATCCATTTCCTTTTTTTTTTCTTTAGAACTTATCCCTTTACATTTTCTTTTCCTGTTGTTTACCCTTTAACCAACAGAATTATTAACTCCCAATTTATGTATTATTCATCACTTTTTTCAAAACCTTCTTCTAGATCTTTATTTTTCACATCTATTTTTCTTCTATTCTGCTACTTCTAAAATTTCTTCTTTCTTTTTCCTTTGTTACTCTTATTTTCATTTTTGCAATCCATCCATAAATGTCCAATTCTGTTATATTTATAACATTTCAAGTCGTATATTTTTGCATCATGTCCCATTTCCCCACAAATATAACATTTTTGTTTGTCAGAGTTATTTATCAAATGTCCTCTTTTCTACAAAAAAATCATGCTTTGGGTTGTCCTCAGTATTTTATGACACCCCTATTCCCCTCCACATTTATTATGCTTGGTATATGTATAATATTTTTCTCTTTCTATTTTTAACACAGTATTAAAATCCCAGCCACCAACCCATAAACCCTTTTTGTCATACACCTTTGCAATGTCTACTACTTCTTTGCATAAAGTCTTAAATTTGTCCTTTCAAAGTCTCTCTTTCTACCTCTGTTCGAAATTGTACATTAATTTTCTTTTTTGTTTCCCTGTTAAATGCTTTTATCACATAAAGATTCCCTGGGTTACAGTCTTTTTTTTTTCATATTCCCCAAGAAAATTTTCCATTGAAAAGCAGTCTCAAATATAATGTCTCTTTGTTAATAAGAATAAATGCTATTACCTCATGTGCTTTTACACCCAAAGGAGCTATTAAATTGTTCCAGACTTCATACCTGTCCATTTCTTTGTCTTCTTTATGTTAAATCCTTACCATGTACTTTCATTTTTCATTTTCCTCTGTCTTCTTTTCTGCTACTCCACTTTTGCCTTCTTTTATTTTTCCTGCATGTTTTCTTTTCCATCTCACCACTACTCTTCAGGATTATCTCTGCATCCTACTTTTGTATTTTCTCCATAACGTTCCCCAGGAAACATCTTCATTTTCTGGCTCACCTTGCACCAAAATTTCTTTAATTAAGTCATCCTGCAACCATTACAACTGTTGAAGTTATACATCCACAATTTGCAGACTCATCGACATCACAGAGATTTCTTTGAAACATTTCTTCAGAAACCTACATACACTCTCTAGTCTCAGTACTGGCTTTCTCCTCAATTTCTTTCACCTTTCCATCATCTCCTTCTCTCTCCACCTGCCTCCCTGTTTCTCTGGGCTGCCTCTGCATCTGGAAGAGAAACACTAAGTGGTCCTCCAAAATATGTCCCACTCACAACAATGCTGAATAGGAGAAGTTCCCCGATGTCTTACACAAATTTCCCCTAGTAGTATAAATAAGACATCAGGTTTCCCTGAAAATAGGATACTAGCCTAGTGGGGCTTAAATAAATAAAATAACATAAAAGCCAACCCCCCCCCTACAAAAACTAGTAATACAAGTGCTAGGAAGATGTGGAAGGGTAAATCAAGAATCAGGCACTAAATTTTAAATGCTGTAAGCGCTTTCATCTGTATTTATTAAAAGAGACTTCTTCAGACCCGGTCTGAAGAAGTTCGTTTTAATAAATACGGACAAAAGTGCTTACAGCATTTAAAATAAAATAAAACATAAGCATGCTGCAAGAAAGTATTTAGTGACAATGATGGTGTGTTCAACGATATAAGGCAAAGAATTTCACTACTGAACTTATGACTACAGCAGCATTATGACTACTGCAGCATATAACTGATGGAAAAAATATAATGCAGAACATCAGTGGTTCACAATATGTCAGATTGTGTTTAGTCAAAACTCAAATCTCATTTTTGTTCTGATTGATAAATTGCCTACTCTAGAAGAGACAACAAAAAACAGGATGATATATCAAGGAGAGTATTGCCGAAACTGAATACTCAAACAGAATTGAGAGAGCACCATCAACTTCATACCACAAATGAACGGTAAGAGGCAAAATATGTTAAACAAGTCTGAATGTGCTGAGTGGAAAGGACCTGTAGTCTTCATTGGCAAGGATGGAGTGGTAGAATCTGGGAGGCAGGATGGCATTTGTGCAAAGGTTCATCATTCCAGTTTGTGTAAGGTCAAGACTAAAGTGGAGGACATAAACATTAAAATGATTAAACGACAATGATGAGGTGACAGACTTACCAGTAAATATATCAAAGAGCTCTGAAAGTGGAAATGAAGACAAGATAGAGAATTCTGAAGTGAGTAAGGAAGAATCTGGTACGGATAAAGTGAAGACTGCTGGACTGAGTTAATAGCCTATTTTCAAAAAAGACTGAACCATATGATTTGCAGGTAGAGGAAACAGGCTGTGACATACACACCTTACTGTAGGCTGGAAAATCTTCAGAAAGGTACAATAACTAGTATGATGTGGCATTTTTACACCCAGATGATTCTGTAGGCATAAATGAAAAGTAGAAGATATTCACACAGAACCTGAACTGATCAGACGTAGACCTCTGACACTTATGGAACATGATATACTTCTGACTGAAGACATGTAGTTTGAATCATCACAACAGGTTGACACAGCACAGAGTTGGAAAGATAACAATGTTTTTAAATACATTGATAATATTTTCCTAAAAAATATCTCATGTAGGCAGATGTATACCCTCAAAGAAACTCCAAAAGGAATAACACCCAAATAAGTCTTATGGCTAGAGTTTGAGAAACATTGTAGGGGGAAAAACATTTTGAAAAGATTAACAAACATGCATCAGAATCTCTTCCCTTCAATGTTGTCATAATTTGCAGGATAGGTGAGTTCTTTCAATGGACGTAAGCCTGCATTTCTGTAAGGTGTAGAACTCTCTCTGTGAAGATTTATATCTGTCCCTGTTTTGCGGTTAAGTATGAAACTCTAGAAGTGTATTCAAGGTCTGGAATATGCATCATTCTACTGGTACAACAAAATGAAAAGAGTCATAGTTAAGTCAGGAGGGTGAATCTCACAATTTGATCCTGTTGTGCTCTACTGCCTAGAGGGAAATAATATCACAAATTGAGTGTTTGCCAGCCACATGGATTTTTTAAATTTTAACATTTTTTTTTTTTTTTTTTTTTATGACGAGGCTCACAAAGTTGTGCCACTTCAGTTACTCCCTGCCTTAAAACCTACCTGCCATTTAAACTGTCCACAAAGAGCATTATCACTTTGTTATTTAGTGTCAAACTTAGCTACTTTTGAAGGAACAGTTTGATACACCAAGACATCTACACACAAAATTAAATAAATAAAAATCTTCACTATCACCACGGAACCATCAAGACTACTGTAGTGTGTCAGTACTCTTACCTTGATTAAAATAGGATTACTCAGTTCAAAAACAGGACAGGTTATTTGGCTTGCCAGGCAAAAAGTATCAAATGTCATCTTCAGTGTTTCATGTCAGATATCCATTATCCAGTATAGACTATGCCATTATGCGGACTAGCTATGAAACAAGACTGTTCAATCTATTCTGCAAAAGTACTGCTAAAATTTCAACTCTGGGGAAAGAAGAATCCCTAAAAGTAGTTGTCTTCACTGATACTTGACAAAAAAATCTAAATGAAATAGCACTCAGGGAAGA